>NC_064304.1:4498153-4514500 GCF_023373825.1 Bactrocera dorsalis | reverse complement strand
CTTCTCAAAAAAGACACCTGCAAAACAATGCATGCAGCACTTTCTAGGATTATTAGTATTGTGTGTTTATGTGTGTGCGTATGCCAGTGTGACGCACGTTGTTACTTGCCATTGCATGACTTCCATGAGATAACGGCAGCACGAGATGGACAGCGACGATGCCAGACATCAGCAGCAAGAGCCACGTAAATAGCAACACAATTTTCAGCACTCGGATTTTGACATGATTTAAGTACTCGTACATACACGAAGTGCCGGTGCATGCTAAGCTGAGGGTTTTCTGGGTATTTTTTCTGTTCATAAACGATAATGGATGTGTGCTAAATTTGGGGAAACCGCTAATAGTTCATAGACTGCGACGCACACACAACCCTTTCAAATGGTACTGAATCGAAAATTCAAAGCTGAAGTGTACTCTTCCATCGGGACAACATGACCCAGTGCAGCCACTGTCTCTTAATTCGCCGGAGTCACCTTATCTGAAACCTTCTTTGGCATTAAACGGCTCGGAGGCACAAATTTTGGGGTCTTCCTTTTTGTAAATTGGGCTTTCCATGCTTTCGTCCGATCATATTTTACAAAGAAGCTGATGCATGCTCCTTATCAGTTCATCGTCGTCGTATCTGAATAGCTCGGCCGGCAATACATCGGCCCCCAACGCTTTGCGGTTCTTCAGACGGGTAATTGCTTTTCGAACTTTGTCATGGTCGGACAATGGTACGTCTTTTCGTCATTTGTTAGCATTAGTCTTTATTTATCAAAATACCTAGACTCGTGAAATGCAAAAATAAAATATTTTCATTTTTTCCTTGTTAAAAATACTTCGACCGTACTGGGTCCAAAACTTAACTTAAACATTATTATATGAAAAGGGAAATTATAGCGAAAGGGTCTCGGAGTACTTCGTCGTTTTAAATATTTACAGAGTACCACGATTTATTTAGTAGAACCAGAAGAAAGACACTTTTCGTCGGTTCCTCACTCCTGAAGCCGATCAGCCTGTGGCACTGCGGTCATAGTATGGGAATTGCAAATGAAAAATGCTACAAATAGAAATAAAAATTTTATGTTTTGATTAAACAAAGCTTCCACAATCGCAGCAAAGCGAAGGATCAAACGATTTCAATTTCCAATATTTGATTCCTAATTAAAATACCTTTTCGACCCGCTACAGTTTCGAACCATGCAAGCGAAGAATGAGAAACACTAAACAACAACAAAAGCGAATTAAATATTAAAGTCAAACGAAGAAACGCAGAATGATTACCACGCAATCGCTTTGGATTCCAATGGAGCCATACCGCCGAGACGCCAAACTGCCAAGCCAACAAGCCGCCAACAGGATGCCAGACGAGCGCGCATCCAACTGTGGAATTTATCACTAATGAGCAACAACGACAGCTGGAGCAGCGAAGGAGATTCTTCTTTGAATCCCGCCAAAACATTCCGATGAAATTACGCATTGATAGAGGCGAACGCAAAGCCGATTTCAAATGTATTGCGCGTGTAGTCGGCAAAAAAGCCCATTCAAAAAAGTGGCTCTGCCGACTTTGCGCCGCAATCGCTTAATATTAATGCGCTTAAGATGAATATTGGCTCTTGGTGGCCACAAGAGTGAAAGCAGGTGAGTCGCTCGAAATTATCGCCAGCTTTAAGCCGCCAGATTTCCAAGATAATCGATTGACGTTTGCTTTCAAAATATTATAAAATCATTGAATCAATGTATATGCAGTGTTGTTGTTCTTGTTGTGGCTTTTCTTTTTGGACAACCTGATTACTTTCCCACAACTTGGCGTTGTTCCCTTTATGCTTTCATTCTGAGTATTGCTTCACTTAGCATCTTGTGGTTGTTGTTGCTGTTTTTTATTTGCAATAAATTGAATTTGTCTGTTTTGTTGTACTGCATGAATGCGAATGAAGCAACAAAATGAAGTTCGCGTTAATTAAAATTGCAGCAGAACATTGAAATGTTTCAAATTTCAGCCACATTTTTCGCATTCAAAAATATTCTGCAGTGGACCACATATCATTTGAAGGAAGCTTCTTGTATTGGCAGTTAGACATTGTCGAATTTGTATTACTACAGCTTGCTTTTTAAGCATTCTACAAAAAAATGTTAATATAGAAAACTTTTTGTTTTTTTTTTTCAAAAAGAACGATTTGACACTTACACCTTCCAATTGAAGCTTAATTGCCAATTTTCGGGGCCCTCCTTTATGTTGGCCGATAAATTAGGTGTCTAGAAGTTTTACGTTTCTCTTAAACCTATGATTCTTCATGTACGAAATATGTAAATTTGAAGTTAAATCATTGTTCTGGAAAAGAAACGCATTTGACAAACATATTTTTATAAACTTAAAATAAAAATCAGTAATTAGTTCTTCTCCATATATAAATTCGAGGTTCCCTACTTTTTTATAGAAAAAAATACAGAATTTTTGAAGAGCATCTCTTTCAAATGTTGGACTGGTAACTGGCGAATGACACGCTTGATATTTTGCTCCAAGGCCGGAATCGAAGCAGGATTGTCCGCATAGACTTTAGACTTAACATATCCCCAAAGGAAAGAGCTTAACGGTATGATATCACACGATCTTGGTGGACAACAATGAAGTGTGTTTTACGTAGGATCCTACTGTCAAACAGTTTAATTCTACGGTGCTCAGAAGCACAACGGATCAATACAATGCGTCGATCAGCGCCCTGAAAACTGGGTAAACATTTTCAGTACCAATCGGCAGTGTGGCATGGACACACTAACCACCTTGGTAGGGTTCGAGGCCCATCTAAAACCTCTACCGTACTATGTGCACGGCGCCAGGTTGCAATGCAACTCCACATTTGAACTGACAAAGTCAGTTCTTCCCGCGATTTGGGTTTTAACCACAGCCACCACGAATCTCCACAAAGGGCCAAACCCAATGAGCAGATTGGAGTTACCTCCAAGGGCTTACTGCTCCCCGTGGTACCAGGTTAAAGTCTTTGGTATGACCTTGTAACCGAAGTTACTACCAGTTGAGTTTCCACACAACTCTGGACTGGCGGCCAGAATCTTAGTCGCCTCTTATGACAGGCATGCCTTACCGCGGGTATATTCAGTTTCCCCCCCAACCCTGACGGGGTCCCCCCTACCCGCAGGGAGGTGGACAATCGACCGGCCCAAAACGTGAAATTCTGCTCACCGAGGTGTTTTCTCAATAAATCCATAGATTAATGCGATGTGTGGGAAGTGGCGCCACCTTAATGAAACCAAATGTCGCCGAGATCACGAGCTTCAATTGAAGGCTTCCAAAAGTTGGTTATAATGGGGCGATAACTGTCGCCATTGACGGTTGCGTTCTCACCGGCATCATTTTTAAAGAAATATGGACCGATGATTCCAAATCAAACCGTTGCATTTTTGGATGAAATTTTGCTTGTTTACATATCTATTGAGCCAGAAATGGGCAATATCACTGAATAAAATTTGGCTCGAAATCGTCGGATATTCTTGAAACTTTCAAGAGCTCGCAGCGCGAAGTTAGTCGCTTAGAAATTGCGAATTTGAATAAGGAAACGTGTACTTCCGCATGTTGCAAATAAATAAGATTGCAATTTACGTACAACATAACCTAACAAAATTAACTTATTTACATAAAAATGCCATAAAGCAACTGAAACGGCAACTACAACAATTTCATCCCGAATTGTAAAGATAATGACAACAATTGCTCAGATACACCAGCGATTTGAGACAATTGGCAAATTGTGTTGTTAAATGATATTAGAATTCACCTTCTTACCTGTGTCTGAGCCCGAGCCTGCGCTTCGCTTGCGGCGCGCTCACCGCTTGCGCCCAGAGTCTTGTGAAAACATATGCATTGCATGGAAATCGCAATCTGGCCATAAAGGTAAGCAGATACTCGCATGTTCTTGCAAAAATAACAAGAAAGTCGCTTGTACATACAATTGTTGCAGCGCACAATTGGAGGGATAAAAATGGCTTGCGCTACTTAGCAATTTTCAGCCAATAAGCCCATTATCAATTCAGCTCGGCTAATTGGTTCTAAATTTATGGACCTGTGTGAAAAATTTATGAACGTACGACGATCGACTAGTCCCATAAGCCGCACGAGCGCCCAGCTCGAGTGTCAAATGTGTGTGAGTGTGTTTGTGGGGCGGCGGGTAGGAGAGGAGGAGTACTCCAGCAGCATTGCACTCGCTCGCTTAGCTGTCTTGCAACAACGCTGCAACAAGATCGATCTATGAATTTGTTTTGTTTATTATTTTTCACTTTTTTCGTTCGTGCAAGAAAGTTGGTGTGGCTTTAACGACTCCAGCAGCTGCGGCGATATAGTACATTGCGCCAACAACGACGATGACAATGATGAGGATGACGGCAGCGACGATGATGATAACTCGCAGCAATGAAGCTGTATGCGCTGGTGCTGGCCAAGAGGCTGCGGCACTACCGAGTAACAACGTAATTGAGTATCAATTTGCAGCGAGTTATTGCAAAATTGTTGAAGACAACAACGTTGGGAGGTGCACATTCATGTGGTAGAGGACAGGAGCGAAATAATTTGAAATAGTAAATATGTTAACTATTTAAAGGTGTATTTTGTTTAATTAAATTTAAAAACGAAAAACTACCTGTAATATAACTAATACTGTCCCTACTTATTATATATGGATAAAAATATTTTATATACTACATATATGTGTATATGTACATATATATATAGAAATATTTTTAAACTCGTTAAAATTGTTAAATATCACACTTACGGCGCCCCTCGCAGAACAAAACAAATTGAAACACTGCGCCACGAACTTTAGATTAAATATTTTTTGCTTCCAAGAGCAGAGTTCAAGATTAAGATAAATGGAAATTATTTCCATTTAAATTGAAGCGAATTATTTTTTTTCTAGATTCCTTCTACTTCTTAAAAGGCGTAGACACCGCTTACTCGGTTATAGCCGAGTTTACAACAGCTTTCCAGTCGGTCTTCCTTTTTCCGTTAGGCGCCAACTGGAGATTTTAAGTGTATCCAGTTCATTCTCCACCTGCTCTTTCCAAAGGGGTGGAGGACTTCTGCTTACCCCAGCAGGTACTGCGTCGAGTAATCTCAAAGCTGGAGTGTTTTCATCCATTTGGACGATATGACCTGGCCGGCGTAGCCGCTGTCTCTTGATTCGCTAAACTATGTCAATGTCGTCGTATAACTAGCATAGCTCATCGTTCCATCGACTTCGGTATTCGCCGTGGCTAATGCGCAAAGGGTCATATATCTTCCGCAGAACCTTTCTATCAACTGGTAACGCTGATTTATCAGCTATTGTTATCGTCCATGCCTCTGCAACATAAAGCAGGACGGGAATAATGACCTGAGTTATTCTGCGATGGGTTTCGAGGCCGAAGTTGTTGTGGACGTTAATGCTGGTTCCAAGATAGTGAAAATTGTCTACGGCTTCGAAGTTGCGACTGTCAACAGTGAAGTGGGAGACAAACCACGAGTGCGACGACTGTTTGTTTAATGACGGGAGATATTTCGCCTTGCTTCCGTTCACTAACTGACCCGTTTGCTTCGCTTCCTTGTCCGGTCTGGAGAAAGCAGAACAATTGGCGCGTGGTTGTGACCAATGATATCAATATCATCGGCGTAAATCAGTAGCTCTACACTCTTATAAAAGATTTTACCTTATTATTATTTTCTCCGATGTTTTTCTAGATTGATAGAACCTTTTTTTACGTCGCGTTGACATCAGAGACATAGCAAAAAAATCTCATCATATCGGATGGATCGTCTCAAAGTTATCGGTTAATGTTTTGAGAATGAAGCGAGTCACTGCTAGACTGCTATCAAAAAAACCGAATCTTTCGCGAAAGCGACCTAATGCACAAGTCGAAAAAGAGATGTTTGAAAACGAAGCTGAGGATTCTACATTCATCAAACGCATAATTACTGACGACAAGTGGGTTTATGATTACGTACGGATTTGTGGACATAAAGTTAATTGGTTTTTCATTCTAATAATACGTCGTTACATTCTAGGATGGTTGTGTATGAATATTTAAACAAACACGAAACTACAGTCATCGCTCTTCCACCGTATTCACCATATTTAGTTCCCTGTGACTTTTTACTACTTCTGAAACTGAAAAACCGGCTTCGGGGATCGCACCATGAAGCTATTGAAGTGATTTGCTATCATTCGGATATTACCAGCCGATGCTTATAAAAAGTTTATATCATTCTATGAAGCTTGTATTAAAACAAAAGAAACATATTAAAGAGTTGTATTATAATACGTTAAAAAAATTTTGTTATCAGTTCGGGTCAAATTTGACTACTACCACAATACAACACACAAACATTTATAAAAAGCCAGAACCATTTTCAGCGCAGAAGTACGTCAACAAACCGGCATTACAAATGTTAAAAGAGTGTTAGGAAAAGAGAGGCGCAAATAAATGATTTAGTAAATGACTAAACCATTTAAAAAATCGATTAAACTATGTCCTCATACGTTTTAAATCTACACGGAAGCTCCAGGTAAGCGCAGCAACTCAAGAACAAGAAATCTGGCAGCCTTGAATATTCTTCCGTCTGCTGGCAGCCACTTTAAGACTTAACTGCAACTTTCGTTTACTTTCGGAGAGTTAATATTTAATTAATCTTTACGTGCAACTAAATTAATGAGCAAACGTATCGAATCGCGCAACAAATCAGCAAAACTGTAGCTAGCAACCAGCAAGAGTGGACCGAACACAGACGGTCGCCTTGGCCGCTGCAAGCACTATTCGAGCCGATAGAGGATATCTGCTGGCCACTCGTTTCTACTGCGTAGTATCTCACAAATTTGTACATTGCGCATTGGCAGTACTCTGCTAGTGCAACAACAACAACAGCCATGAAAGAACAACACTAACCTGCGAATGCAAAAAGGTAAAGTGGTGAAGAACGCCGCCAGGCAGTTGGGGATGACCTCCGAAATAAGTTATTTATCTGCATCTCGTAATCGGTATGCGATATACCACACGTTGCATGCTACAAGTTGCATGCATCATTTCTGCAGCTTCAGATTTATTTCTTTCTTTCAGTATGCAGTCATTGGCTGTTGGGGCAACACAAGGATTGTGATTTTCAAGCAAAGTACCAAGCAAACCTTCTATAAGTTTAAACACATACTTGTATGTATAACGTGCAATCATCACATCTCGCTTACTCACATGTCCTTGCTGGCTTTTGCACATTTTTACCATCAAATCAAAACAGCACCATCAGTTCTGCTTAGAATAATATAAAACCGACAACTGACCTACACAATATCAATCCTATTCGGCCAGCGCTGCTTGCTATCGGGTCAGTCGGTGCTTTTCTAGGCCACAAATATAATTATAGCGCATCCGCAGTAACCGTAGTAATAACTTTGCACAAAATATGGCTGACTATAATTTAGATCAGCCGGTAAACAACTTGGAAGCGCAGTCCTTCATTTCCGCTGCGACTTGACCATCTGGCTGGAGCTGCAAAATCACTGCCTCACCAGCCACCGGCCATTGCAGCGCGCTTGCTACGTGTACCCCCAGCTCACGTTCTCAGCGGTGAGTCTAACGCGACGGTGCTTACGTGCGGTTGTCCTTATTGTTGTTGAATGCAACTGCTTGTAGCTCGTTGCCAATTGTTTTGTTGGCGATTGTGTTGTAAGTATTGTGAGTATTGACTCGGCTCTTTGGCGAAGTGCAGTACAACAAAGCCATCATCACGTATTCGGTGTTTCGGTATATTTGAGTTAAGCCATAAACGTTGCTTCGTGCATGCCACAGCGAACGGGGCTCACAATGTACAACAATCAACGTCAGAGCAAAACAACAATAATAAAAAACAAACAAGAATTCAACGCAACAATGTTAGCCAATTACAACAAAATTACAATAGAAAAAAAAAACAGAGGGAAATTTTAAAGTTAATACCAATATTCTAATGCCTTAAATAGAACTTATGCTGAGCACATGGTGGACCAAAGCGCAAAGACAAAAAATGGAAATTATATTTAGAATTACTCGCTTTAAGTGATATTTTATATTTTTTATATATCGGGCGTAAAGAAATTTCGTAGATCCAACAATTATATATCATAATACAATGTGAAGGTCGGGTACAACACTAATTTCAAGCACCAATTCTGAAGACATTATGCATTTTACCTTAAAGCATCGCATTTTGCATTACTTTGTTCTAACTTATTTCCTCACCACCTCCACTTTTCCCTTTGACAAACAAAGAGAAACTCCTCAAAGTACTTCACAGTTACCGGCTTAATCTTAAAGAAATATGTATATTCTGAAGTTCGCATGCCTTATCAATACAAGGCCTCTCAAAAAAAAACCGACTCTTCATGGAAACACGCTTTTGTGTAATAAATTCCATATTTCTGAGGAGTGTTTAATGACGTACTTTAAAGTACTTGCATGTGGTCTAGATATGCTCTGATGCAAGTATGATTTGAGTACAGAGTTTATCCGGAAAGTAATAGGACTGATTTTCTTCCAACGCGACTGTACTTCGGAGCGCACCGATTGAATTCAGTAAGGGCGTTCCTAGCTGGTCAGTTGTCTCCGGACAACTGGACAGTCAGGACAAACATTTTCGCGCGACGTGTTTCTCTGAGTGGTTCAAGCCGAAAATGCAGCGGTACGCGATTAAATTCTGTATAAAACTTGGCAAATCTGCGATAGAGACTTTTGATGTGATCAAGCAGGCTTACCCAGATGTTACTCTAGCAAGAAGGGGTGCGTTTCGGTGGCACCAGGCCTTTTTGAAGAGCCGAGAAGAGGTCGCTGATGGAGGTCGTGATACAAAATGCCCATTGTCTTTTTTAACTTCAAAGGCATCGTCTACCATGAATTTGTTCCTTCTGGACAAAGCGTCAACGCCAAGTTTTACATTGAAATCCTCAAGATACTCAAACGAAGGGTCAATCGGGTCCAACAAGACATCGTAGCCAATTGGAAGTTGCACCACGACACCGCCCCGGCTCACGTCGCCTTTCTTGTGAACAGCTACCATACCAAGGTCGCATCCCAACGCTCCCGCAGCCGCTCTACAGTCCAGGTGTGGCCCCCGGACTCTTTTTATTTCCTTGCCTGAAAAGACGAATGAAATGCAAGCATTTTGAAATGACAGAGAGGTTCCAAGCATCATGCTCATCGGCTCTCAAGGCTATTCCAGAGAACGCCTTCCGTGACGCCTTCAAAGATTGGAAATCGCGCCGATAGCGCTGCATCGATGAAGAAGGAGCCTATTTGGAAAGTTATTAAAGAATTTTAACGATTGGTTCAATACATTTTTTTAAATCGACTCAATCCTATTTCTTTTCGGACAAACCCTGTATACTCCTTAATCCTTCGGTTTTTATTTCTGGCTGCTTAGAGGAGATTCTTACCAATATAAACTCTAATAACGTATATCTTAAAGTGGGGATATCACAACAGCCATTCTATTGGGATCTCTCTATTTTGATATATCAGGAATTCTTGGAAAAAATGTGAAATAGTCTCCTCAGGAATCTTTGTGGATTTGAATACAATATTATCACTTTTATTGCAAGATTATTTAAAATAAAACATGAAACTCAATACTACTAAAAACACTCTCCAGAACTGTTGAAAAACTAAATCAACAAGTATTTAAGCCAAGACTGAAGTTATTTTGCTTTTTACCTACATATTTACTTATACATACATATTTGGCTGAAAAAATTTCGCAATCTCAACCAACATTGACTTAGCATTGCTTAATGTGTTTTTGGTGGCAACTTAGAAGCGTTTCCGTTGGCCCATAGCTCTTGGCAACTGTACACACCCCTGCGACACAGAACCAAGCAGTGAGCAGTCGGCATACCAACAAGTATTTAGCACGGTTCCCCTTGCACCGAACACCCCTTTCGCCACCCGGCCAATCAACTTGAGTAAAGCACGTTGCGCCTGCGGTTGTTGTTGGCTGCAATGGCAACAGCAACCTGTCCACCTGGCTGAATGCTCCAACAGTTGGTTTTAGCGTACAGCCGACCGACAGACACAGCCGACCGAGGACAGCGACCAAGAAACGAACTGACTGACGAAACGCCTTTTGCCACCGCCGCGGAAGGAGAGTTGGCTGCGGTGCTGAAGTTGGAGAGCCGGCCGCTGCTCAAGCGACAGTATATGACTTATGTTGCCCGCAAGGGGTAGCGGGTGCAACATGGTTTTCACTGCGGTTCGGGCGTGTGCTGGTATGCTGAGCGCTAAGAACCCGTTTCGTGGGAATATTGCCTTGCTGGACCTCAATCAGTGCGGCTAGTGGGTTGCTTTGCTTGGCTGGACATTTGTTTTAGCTGGCCAATTTGCAGCGCTTTTAAGCACGTGTGCATGTGTGTGCAGCTTACTTAGCTCAACTTTAGTGCTGTATCGTCAAGCATACTGCTTTGGGCTTGAAAACAAAAACAATTTTTTAAAAAGTTAGCTAGAGATTAAATAAAGCACCTGTTGTCTAAATAAAATTATGTAAGCTCTAGTTTTAAAATATATGTATATATGTATATATTTTTTTTCATTTTCATTTTTTCTGTGACAATATGTTAAAATGGCTTAATCGGACTTAAGTTGCTCGAACTCAAAAAACTATTTTTATAAATATCAATACCTCAGACAATAATTATTACAAAATTTCTTGAAAGTATCACATCAACTACAAAAGTATATATGTATGTATCATACAAGGACTTGATTTTGATCGACCAGTTTGCAGGATCCGTCAATCGTGCAGCTTGTTGAAGAAGAAAGGAAGTGCTCAAAATTTCAGATCGATATTTCAAAAACCTAAACCCTCAGTATATACTATATGTAGACGGACGTGGCTAACTCGTCTTAGCTCACCACACTGATTCGGAAAATATTTGACCGAATAGCCCACATTCAGCACTCAGTGAAGTAAATATAGCAGCCGTAGCTGAGAGTGTATACGAAGACCATTTAGAGTCGATTCGGCGCCGTTCGCAGCAACTCGGACTGATGTATGAAACGACTTGGCCCATTTTACGTCGAGATTTTGAATTAAAAACGTACAAAATACAGCTTATGCATAAACTGAAGCCGCCCGACCTTATCAATGGACATCGCTTTCCTCCATGGGCTCTTGGAAAGTTCCAAGAAGACCCGACGTTTTCGAGCCAAACATCGTTCAGCGATGAGGAAAATTTCTGTCGCAATGAGAATGTCAACAAGTAAATTTTCCACATTTGGAACGAAGCTTTTCGTAAGAAAGCCTGAAGAGATTCAAGAGCTACCGTTTCTTCCAGAAAACAAAGGTTTCGTGTGATTTGTAGGCCGATGGAATCATTGGTCCATATTTATTCAAAAATGTTGCCGGTGAGAACGTAAAAGTCAATGGCGACCGCTATCGCACCATAATAACCTACTATTTTATGCCTGAAATTGAAGCTCGTGATCTCTGCGACATTTGGTTTCAACAAGACGGCGCCACTTCCCACACATCGCATAAATCAATGGATTTATTGAGCAGATAATTTCACGTTTTACCACCACGCCACCAAGAACGTGTGACATCACACCGTTAGACTTTTTTTTTGGGAGAGATATGTAAAGTCTAAAGTCTTTGCAGACAATCCCGCTTCGATTCAGGTCATGGAAGAAAACCTCATGTGTGACATTCGCCAGTCGCCAGTCGAATTGCCCAAACGAGCCATCGAACATTGGTTCAATGGATAGACCATCTGACACGTAGCCAACAATACAATAAACATTCCTCATTGAAATTGAAGTTTCTGTGTTTTTTATTTAAAAAAGTATGGAACCTCAAAGTTTATCAATTCTGCATCGCATTTCACTTTTGACTACAAATTTTCCACACACTGCTGCTTTTTTTCAAATTTTTATTATTTCCCTATAAAACACATCGGCTCACTTGCTATTGAACTACACACGGCAACTCGCGTTGCCACACAGCAACAATTTGATTGGCATTATTTGTAAATACAAAAACCAAAAAACCTGTTTTCCACACAACGAACGCTGATCCACAAAGTGAATGATGCTTGCACTTCCTTCCACCTCCCAACCAAATTCCCACCATCATCGTTATCCATCAATAAATTTCATCTTTGGCATACCAATGGCAATAATTCTAGGCATGCAAGCAAAGATCCAGCTTTACCGGCGTCGCCATCATCATCCGCATCAACAAGATCAGTGCCGCCGGATAGCTGGCAGCTAGGCGTCTTCGCCTCAGCACGCTTTGGCATCCGAGTGTCGGCAACTGCCAGTAAAATGCTTCCTTCACATTAAACGTTCCGATCGAACTGTCAAAGTGAGCTCACTTGTATGAGCGACGTGTGTTTGTGTGCGCGACAATACGTGTGTGTGTGTGAAGTTGGGATTTATTAATGAATGTCATGTAGCCAGTCAGCAGTCATACGAGGCGCATGTGATATTAGAACTGGGAGATTTAACGCTCCAAAAGGTCGCCCATATATACATATAGGTGCTTATATAACTATATTTATCACTTTAGATGCGTAAGTATGTATGAATGCGAGAGCCAGTGGAACTATGACGAGCACTAGGAAAAACTTTATGTCAGTGGTGGAAATTCCAATTTGATACCCATTAAAACGTTCCAAAGGCGCCTAGACGAGCTGCAAATTCAAAGCGGATTTTGTATTTATTAATCACTGATTTAGTTTCTTGCATACTGATACAGTTAGAATGAGCGAATGAGTATTTACGAATGCTGAAGACAGCAATTTAAATAAACAACTTTTTCAAAATAAAATAATAAGGACATCAGATCTTACTTCATACTTAGAGACTTTCTGATCGAATTAGGAAGTTTAGTGTATTCACAAATACTTATAAGTAATCCAATCTAATATAACTTTAGTTCTCAAGTCAGTCTAATTTCTATTAGAGGATCTATTCGCTATTTGTATCAAATATACGACAGAGATCAGCAGCATTCTCCAACCTTTTATTTCGCCAATCGTTCCTAATCTTCGCCATTTGTCGCCAATTGGAGATTCCAAGTATAGTCAGGTCCTTCTCTACTCGGTCGTTCTAACGGAGTGCGGGTCTTTCTCTCCCCTGGGGGAAGCAGACTGCGTCGAATACGTACTCTCAGAGGTAGAGCAAAGGACTACAAATCTTTCGCAGAACCTTTCTTTCGAAAACTCGTAACGCCGACTCATTAGATGTTTCATCGTCCACGTCACGTCCACGGAGGACGGGAAGACGGGAATAATGAGTGAATTATAGAGTTTGGTTTTTGTTCGTTGAGAAAAGACTGTTGGCCAGAGTTATTCTGCGATGGGTTTTGACGCTGAAGTTGTTGTTGGTGTTAATGCTGGTTCTAAGTTAGTGGAAATTATCTACGACTTCGAAGTTACGACTGTCAACAGTGACGTGGGAGCCAAGTTACGAGTGCAATGACTGTTTAATTGTCGATTGGAGATATTTCGTCTTGCCATTACCAAACTCATTTCCTTTGCTTCCTTTTCCAGTCTGGAGAAAGCAGAACTAACGCCACCTTTGGTATCGAACGCCTTGGAGAGGTCCTTACCGATCATGACGTGGTATTGCTCAATGTCAATAGACAAAGCTGCGGCATAAATTCAGCTGCTATTCTCCTTTTCTGAAGTTGGGGATGCTTAGCCCACGGTAGATGGCGCAGATTGTGGGGGATTTAAAACACACCTACCATCCAGAGAATATATGAAGTTCAATTGCGTATGTACAACTTTAAATACGGCTCTGCACAAAATAAGTGCATGCAGATTTAAGAAAGTAGCATCTAACAACAAACTCCCTCGATATTTTCCACTTGAAAGCTACTATAAAATAAATGACTCACATTTGTTGCGCATTTTAATAGCGCTTTAATCAGACCTTCAACTTGCTGATCAGAGTCTTGATGTCCACGCAGATAAGTGGTTGGCTTGAAAAATTCGTTTTCGAAAAGTTGCCCAAAACGCAGCTGGAAGTACACGAGCTGCTGCCACTGTCTGTCGTTGCCTCATTCGATTTGTTGGGTAAACAAAACAAGAATTCTTATGACCCCGGCCATGAGTATCAGTCGTTGGTGTGCCGGATGTGTGTACAGCAATTTTTTTTTTAATTTTCAAAGGGTTCAATAAAGCGCGGAGCAAGAAGAATTAATGTTATCTTAAACGGTTGTCTTTTTGATACATATTTTCAGGCCCCTTTTGTACATTTTTCGTCAATTCACGCATACATATGTACACACACATGCTTGTGTGTATTTATGTCGTCATTTTAGTAAATATTCGTTTCATTCGTTTCATTAAGACTGTCCAGCTCGCATTCCTGTGATCTTTTAGGCGGTTCTTAATAAAATTAAATGACCATTCATTTAACTACTTAACTACTTTCTTAGTTGGGGGTAAACCCATCACTTGATTATTGCTCAGTTCCACTAACACACACATACATACATACATACATATATTCTCTGCTGCTTTGCATATTACAGTCGTTCATACACACACATATTTATGTGCTTATTTAGGGTGATTATTCGTAAGTTTTGAGTTTTCGTGCTCTTACCTGACTCATTTAGACTCGTAAAGGTCAGCCATAAATACAATAAGAATTGCAGCTGGCTCTTTGTGCTTGCCACCGTTGCGAACTCCCAAGTTTAGTTATAATTTCTTAGCTTTATGCACAACAGTGTAGGTCCTTCTTCTGATAAATTTTGTAAAACATAAACGGATAGACTGTAGTCAACTGATCCAAGGCTGGGAAAATAAAAAGCAATTATTTATTAAATATATGTTTACTATTTTCAAGCTCTAAAAGTGTAAGATAGAGGAGTTATATCGCTTTTGATTTAAATACCAATTTCACAGCCAAGAGGTTACAGAGACCTCCTTCTTGCTTTGGTACTGGCCATTTTATAATAGTTGCTCTTCACCTCAGGTGTTGGTCACACTAACTCTATGTTATTCTAAAGGGAGATCCACATCGAGGTACCCTACTTTTGTAAAGAAAAATCACAGAAACTTCAAATTTAATGTGGAATGTTTATTACCATTAGAAAGAACATTCCTTGGCATTTATTTTTTTGAAGATTGTCTCTTTCAAATGTTGGCCGAGACTATGTCTCAAATGGTTCATCCGCTGAGTCCGATTTTCAATGACTCGTTCGAGCACTTCGACTGGTAACTGGCAAATGATACCCGTAATGTTTTGCTACAAGGCCTAAGTCGAAGCGGGGTGTCCGCATACACTTAAGACCTGATATATCCCCCAAAAAAAAAGTCTAACGGTGTGATATCACACGATCTTGGTGGACAATCGACCAGCCCAAAACGTAAAATTCTTCTCACCGAGGTGTTTTCTCAATAAATCCATAGATTAATGCGATGTGTGGGAAGTGGCGCCACCTTGATGAAACCAAATGTCGCCAAGATCACGAGCTTCCATTTAAGGCTTACAAAAGTCTGTTATAATGGGGCGTTTACGGTCGCCATTGACGGTTACGTTCTCACCGGTATCATTTTTTAAGAAATATGGGCCAATGATTCCACAAACCACACCAAACCATAGTTTTTCTGGACGAAATGGCAGCTCTTGAATCTCTTCGGGTTGCTCTGTGTCCCAAATGTCCCAATTTGGCTTGTTTACATACCTATTAAGCAAGCACAGAGCCTCATCGCTGAACAAAATTTGGCTCGAGAACGATCATGTTGGAACTTTTCAAGAGACCATAGAGCGAAGCGATATTGCTTACGAAGGTCGAGAGGCTTCAGTTTTTGCACAAGCTATATTTTGTACGCTTTTAATTTAAGATCTCGATGTAAAATACGCTATGTTATTCTATACTCCGATTCAAATTGCTGCAAACGGCGTGAATAAAGTCTCCACGGTCTTTGCATACACTTTCAGCTACGGCTGCTATATTTTCTTCCCTGCGTGCTGGACGTGGTTTATCTGGTCGAATAATGGATGCTGGATCTCAATATGAGTGATGGTGTTTCATGATAAAATGCCAAACAATGCTAAACAAAAATAAAATGATAGCTTGACACGGCTCACGCTTGCTCTTGTCAAAAACGGCTATTGAAGTACCTCTACTTGGATCACCCGTTACATTAACTTTAGATTTATTTAGACCTTGAATAAGAGATATAAGCCATAAATTGTATAAAAAAAAAAATTAAGAACGTTTCGAAGAGAAACTGAGAGTGAAATCAGAGTTAATTTGATCTTCATTCTCACATAGTATACTTAATGCAAACGGTACCTATAGTATATATGCACATACTCGTATTTACATTGTACTTATGGAC